>NW_019102854.1:0-2001 GCF_001856785.1 Myzus persicae | reverse complement strand
ATTTTAATAATACTTACTATTTTACTTTAGGAACTTGTTTACAAATATCACAAATATGGTATAATTCTTTGTCATTATCATCTTCACCCGCACATGAGCAATGTGCCCACTTTTTACATACCCTACACTGCACCCAGCCTTCTGTCGACGTTGAGTATGATTCTCCACAATACAGGCATTCAGCATCATTTTCATCAGATTTTTTTTTTTTCAGTCTTTCTTTTCTTAGTTTTAGTTTCAGTCTTATTTTTCTTAGGAAATAGTTTTTTTTTCACACATTTCTGTTTGGCTTGGTTTTTTTGATTTTGTAAATTATTTTTGTATGGTGAACTTGTTAAAACTACAGTTTTACCACGACGAATATTTTTCCTTTTTCTTTGCTTATTTTCAATAGATTGTTGAGGCACAGGAATTATATCTTTAGGAGATACTTTTTCAAAACTAGTTGATGGAACCGGCTTATTTGTTTTTGGCGTTGATATAGTCACTGGATTTACATAAGATTCAATTTGGATATCATCTAACATATTTTCTATTTGGATATCTTCCAACAATTCTATTTCAATATTTTCTATTTGCAAGATTTCCAAATTATCTATTTGCAGGTTATCCATTGCATTGTTCTGATCAATTATTAAAGAATTATTTTCCATGTTAAACATTTGATCATCGACATTTGTCGTTTCAGCAGCCATAAAATCTACATCTGTAAAAACATCAGGGTTTAATGGCCATATACCTGTTTTCTTAAAGGAATTGATGGCAGTTGACATAGAAGTAGCTTTAATATAGGCTAATCCAAAAATTTCTGCTACTTGTTTGACTGTTATGACATTACCTCCATTTGTGCGAAGCCAATTAGTAGCTTCTCTATCATAATATGTACTTAAAGGTTTCATAAACCCTACATCAAGTGGCTGCATTTTATGAGTGCAATGAGGTGGGAAACATAAAAGTATAACTCCATTGTCACGAGCCATTATAATCAATTCAACACTCTTAGTATGCGTTGAATGTCCATCTAGTATGAGTAAAACTGGCCTATCTTTAGAAGCATTAGTAAAAATTATAAATTTTTCTAACCAGCGTTCAAAAATTTCTTTCTGCATCCATCCAGATTTATGAAACTCAGCAAATGATCCAGGTGGAGCATTTCGCATAAATTCCATGTTATGCCGTTGTCTAGGGAAAACAAAAAGTGGTGGCATAAAAGAACCGGATGCACTCATACATATTTCAACCGTGATTGTTTCACCACGCTCTGCTGAAGTCACTGCGCCTACTTGTTTCCTTCCTTTAGAAGCAATAATTTTTGATTTACATTTAGGCACAGAAGAGATACCGGTTTCATCACAATTAAAAATACGGTCAGCACTAAACTTATATGTATCTAATAACCCTCCAAGAAGTTCATAAAACTGACTTACAACAACTTTATTAAAGCCCATAGCTCGTGCGATTGAAGTGGCTTCTGGTTTTCTGAGTGAAAGTTCAGGATGTCTTTTCATGAAGCATCTGTACCAATCATAACCAGCCATTTCTTTTTTTTGTGAAAAATTGTTTTTCTTATTGTTTTTGACAGCAAGTTGATATGCAATCTTTCTTAAATCTATTGAACTTAGGCCAAATAAACGTCCTTCCATAAGTTGAAGATAGGATACCAGTTCAGTTTCTTCAGCAGTCGAAAACACTTTAGATATTGGTCCTAATGCCACTTTGTTCCCAGTGTCATAACTAGGGTCCAAGTTCTTTTGTCTAATCTAAAAAACATTGAATGTACATTAAGGTATGTAGGACAGGTATATTAAATAAAATATAGATAAGTAAATAATATAATATGATTATTCTTACCTTTCTTTCAAGAGTGCTTTTAGGTACATTAAATTGAATACAGGCATTACGAAATGTCATACGTTTTTCAACAACTTCTTTCACAGCAATCCTCATATTTTCTGAATCCCAATCTTGGCGTTTGGAAACTCTGATTCTTGAACGTGGCAT
>NW_019102853.1:0-2001 GCF_001856785.1 Myzus persicae | reverse complement strand
AGAACTTATTGTTTAATGCCTACAAGGCTACAACCTACAACCTACTGCACCACAACTACACATTGCGTTTGCAAACCTTAATTTAAGTATTAGTTTAATATAATTTTCAAAAAATTGTTTACATATTCTAAATAAGATGAATAATAGATGGATTTTATATTATATAGAAGATAATCTAGTATATTTTTCTTTTTAACTGTTTAAAATTTTTTATTGACGTCATTCTCATATAATTATATTTTTACATTTTAGATTCTGCGCGGAGTGATGAATGTATTGATTTTACAATGACGTGTGTGTGTATTTTTTATTTGGGTTCGTCATTTTCGTCAACGGTATCTTTTTTGATAGGAAAGTGATTTAGTAAATCCAGTTGATAATTTGACCGTTCAAAAGGAAAAAATTCAGATAAGTTTTCAAAAGCGTCAGGAAAATTGAGATTTTTAAGCATTAACCAGTTTTTGAAATTTGTCTTTTAGTGTAACTCTTAGAAAAAATAGTGAAAACATGAAATATTCACTGAATGCTTATACAAGAAATTTCTATGTCCTGTAAAATCTTCAAAATGTTACGGTTATTTTTGAGCTATAAAAATCGAACATTTTTGAGATTTGTATGAATTGTCAACATTTTAACTTTAAGTACTAACAAAAAAGTGCCTATGGATTTTTAATTATTTTCTCAACTCCTATTATAACTACTTATGAGGAACAATGTATTTAATTTTCAAAGTTTTTTACCCAACGAATACAATTTTTTTGATATTTATAAAATAGAAAATTAAAAAAATTGAATTATGAAAATCGTCATAAATAACTTAAAAAGAGAAGAAATATTTTAAAAATTTTATAATAAATGGAAAATGATAAAATTAATATCTTATGAAAATTTCAAGTACCTACAGTGAATAGCTTTTGATTAACAGCAAAATACAAAAATCGTTGTATGAAAATTTGTTAATTTACGAATGAATTTCCAATGTCCAACTTCAATCACTTGTAAAAATTTAGATCGACTTTTTAGTGAACTTTTTTCTGTTAAATGTAGAACAACTTAAGAGGAATCATATATTACATTCTTAAAGCTTAGGTATAAATATAAATAATTTTATGGTTTTCTAACTAGAAATAATTTGATGAATTTTGTCAACATTTTAACTTTAGGCGCTCATAAAAAATTATTATGGGTTTAAGCTCTATTTATTTTTAATTTCCACTAACAAAAACTTATGAGGAATGTTGTATGTATTACATTTTCAAGTTTTTTGATCAAGCGTAAAATTTTGTATCAATTGTAATTTAAAAAAAAACTAATAAAACTTGAATTTTTCTTATGTCTATAAATAGCTCAAAAAGTGTCACAATATTTTGAAAATGCTAGGGTGCTTGAAAAATTCGTATGTTAAGTCAGTGAGAATTTCATCTATGTACGGATATTTTTTTTTGAGTTACACTGGAAACAAAATCGGTTTTTTTTAAGAATTGGCATTGGGTGAAAATATTATTTTTTCTTAATTTTTTGTTTATCGTATGTTTATAATAATATTTATAATTTATTATATACTACCTATATGAACATTTAAATAATTTAATTCTACCATAACGTATATGCCTACTTTTTAATAATATGAAAATAAACAAAACAAAATCATTTTTGGAAAAAACGAGAATCGTGTCCTCTGAGTAATGTTAAATGGATGTCAAAAAAAAAAAATATTTTTAATTAGATATGAGAAGATCTGGGTTAATTAATTTTATTCGGGGCGAGTTTAAAATTGCCCGATTGACGATCAATGCACATTTTGCACATCCGGTATAATTGAGTCGCTGACCATATCGTTTATCATATTATTATTTATACTGTACAATGTGTACCTGCGCATAATTAATTAAGTGTTTTCCTACGTTTAGTTCAAACAATTAAATTGTCGTTATCGTTACAGCGTATTTTGTTCATAAATGAAAAAGTATTTATATTTAGTATATAACGGAAGTAAAAAAA
>NW_019102852.1:0-2002 GCF_001856785.1 Myzus persicae | reverse complement strand
GCATACATGGGGACAGACAGGCAGCGGGAAGCGACTTTGTTTTATACTGTGTAGTGATTACCGATCGACATTGTACTTTAACCGTAGCAGTATAGTCACAAACTAAGATATTCACATTTATTAATATTATGACTTTCATAATATTCGTTTGCAGACACAGACCATAGCCGTAATACCCTGCAGAATAAGTACAGCCAACACTGCCCGTACAGCGGATCCAATTTCGTTGCGACGGGTATAACATATATACATATCACCATACACCTACTTCCGGACGTTTGCGAGCAGTTCCGGATTACAGTTCCGGGAGAGGTAATAAGTGGATGATGTATACGCCCACCACTTTTCCCTCGCCCATCCTCACGGCCGTCGCCGCCTAAGTCGTTTCTACACCGGTTCGCGGCACTGATGACGCGGTGGCGGCAGCAGTTTTTAAGATAGCCTGCGTTTTATCGACAGTCCCGTGTGCCGAGACCCTTAGTGTCGGCTCATTTACCCGAAGACCGTAAATTCGGCAGCCCCAAACAACGGGACGGGTGTTTGTGTACGTGCGTCGTGTGGGTGTGTAATGTGTGTGTGTGTGTTCTGCAGAGCGCGCACAGGACTCGTGTCGCCCGAGTTATTGTTATTATTGTCGTGTCGGTGCAACGGGGCGGACGCGGGGTGGCGGTGGCGATGGTACGGGGGCGGCCGACCGGGGCGAAAACTAATAACACGGGAAGACATTGCTGACGAGCGAGAGACTGGCATTTTTACGATCTGGAGTCATGGTCCAGAGGTTTTGGATCGTCGTCTGCAGAACGACCGAGTACGAAAATGATATTGGGAACTGGTCGACCGGCAAAAACGACTGATATTCATTTTCGTCTCTCTATTATTATTATTATTATTATTCCTGAACAAATTGAGCCGGAAAGATAAGAAAATTACTGCGTGCAACGTGAAAATGGTTTTCATTTTTACACGTCGCTGCCCGCCGTATTATTCTATTCCAAAAACGAATATTATTAATTTGAAAATAAAGAAAAGTTTCCCTATGGTTTCTGTTGATAAAATATCCATCGACTGTGAAAAAACAAGTGTTACTACGAATTTCATACGCCCGAAGCACGAACTCGAGTCAGATTCTCTTTAATGAAAAATATAATTTAATCAATTTGTATAGGCTGTAGTGTAGGTACTCAAAGATGTCTTACGCATTATATTTTATTATTTTTCCTTCCTCGTATAAAGTAAACAATTATTTTATTTAAGTTTAAGAACAATGATTATTTCAAACTTTTAATAATAATAATTTATATTAGTCACGACGGAACTAAAATTATTAAATTAATTAACTCTTGTATATTAACACAATTACCACATACGGATTAGGTACACAACCAATATGTACGCTATACGTTTTCTTATACAACGATCATCTAAATTATAGTGCACATCTATATTATATAGTATGGAATGATGGTAAGATGCAAATACTAAATGTCTAGTGTAAAATAGTCTAATAGCAATTTCATAATATGTTACTTGCAGTTAACTATTGTTTTCGCGAAACTAGGTCAGTATTATTGTTACTATATACAACAACGTGTATCATATAAACACGTGTTGCGGTTCCTTTATCAAAATATTTTTCCCAATTATAATTATAAGTCGAGTTCTCCTCCGCAGTCATTTTTTTTCTTTTTAATCTCGGATTAAATTATTAATACTTGTATTTTGGCATTTTTTTTTTTTTGTTTTCACATCATCGTACCTACTCTACATTGTGATCGCGTGATCGGTGTATCGAGTTACTGAAGCGGAGAATTTAAAAAAAAACTTTTCCCGCCACCTATTCCTCGTACTCCGTTGTATTGTACAGTCTTCGTCGTCGTCGTCGTCGGTGTATGTCAAGAGGCTTTTAACTAATTAAATATATACCGTGCAGAGGACGGGCGGCGGGTGTGGTGCATTCGACGACGGACGGCAGCAGTGCAGGCGGACGGTGTTAACAACCCCT
>NW_019102851.1:0-2002 GCF_001856785.1 Myzus persicae | reverse complement strand
AATATTTCTTAATTATAAAATTTTGTACAATGATTGCCATATCATAACGAGCTACTCCCTCGGGAATATCATGCATGAAATCGCAAACCATGTTTCGAACAACATGAAAATTTGGAACTTCGTGAAAGATACAACGTTCATTTAATCCAGTATCTGTTACATTTCTTTTATTAATATCAATTTCATAATTATTTTCATTTCTTAATGATTGAAAAGATTCTCTTAACATTTTCTGTAATTCTGGTTTTGGACAACGACAAATCCTACAGTAATGATTTGCAGAAAAGCTTTCGACAAAACCCAAGATAGAGTTTAATCCCAAATTATCTCCCAAGACTAACCCTAGTGCAAAGTATACAGTAGTGTAAGTATTGTCAATACATACAGAAATTCCATTTGTTTGAAGATCAATTAGTTCATTGATAAGACGAGAAAACATGATTTTATTGGGTATTTTGGTTGTCCCACGATCTGATGAATGAAATAAAAATGCTGTAAATATATTATTTAAAGATGACAAATATTCAGGTGGTAAGGCTGCAACAGTATAATATATACACCCTATTTTATGTATGCCAGAATGGGAACCCAATGGGTTTCCCATTTCAGCATCATCATAGTATAGAAAAAGAGGTAAAACAATTTTTCCTAAAAATTTTAAATTCATATCTTTCCATGTCGATCCATCCAAAAAAGAAGTAAGAGTATTATTGTGTAATGACGAATCATACATAAAGTCAGTTGCAACTTTAAGAACATTAGGAAGCTCAAAAAAGGCCTTAAGGTTTTTTTTCATAGAAAGAAAATGCCCATGTATAGGCACCGTTAAAAGCTTATCTTCACCATTAATATACCGCTTTTCTTGAGTATGACCTACCACCACAGTTTCGGGTATGAAAAAATAATTATTAGAAATTAAATACTTAATTCGTTGGTAATGAGTTTGTAGTTCAAAAAACGGGTCTTGTAAAGAATCAAACATTTTTTCTACTTCTAGTTTTGTGGAAGAACTGCATTGTAATATAGGAACAACTTTACATTTTAGTTGTTCTATTATACCACTTGAGAACAGCTCCATAACACTTTCCACTACATCTTGTACCAATGAGTTAGTAAGATAAGGCTTCGACATTAATTTTGTAATAAACTGTAATACATTTCTTTTCAAAATTTCATCGTAAGGAAATAAGTTTATACTTCTATTTTCATCGTCTAATATTTGTTTAGTATAATTATTAACAAGGTCATTTATAATGACAGATTCTTCAATTAATTCATATGATTCAATATTATTTGTTAAGGGTGTACTATCGAGTTCAGAAAATGTAGTAGATGATTTATTAAATATTTCAGGTAATTCTACCAAAGATTCAACAGTGGATTCAGTTATTGTATTACTAAAACTGATTTCATCATTTTGGTTTACCGTAACTTGGGAATGTTCCCTATTTAAATGCTGCCTAAATTTTTTTAAACCCCTGAAATCACGTACACAATTTTTTTGTTTACAGAGATAAAACGAATTATTACCAAGATTATGATATATTTTCATGTGCCAAATTAACTTTGCTATGGACCGGAAATCTTTTAAACATAAATAACATTTATACATAATGTATTAAAAGAAATAACAAAACTTTTTTAACAAGAATATATAATAAATACAGAGAAAATTATTATTTCACCTAGTTCATATTAGTAAAAACTGATACTAAATAAATTGAAATTTTTAAATAAAAATTTACAAATAAGTATTTTTTAAAGCGTTCATTTTGCTTGATAAAGATGTAATAATTGATGATTTTTGATCGTAAATGGTTGTAAAATTATAAAGTTGAAGTTGTAAAATCAGCCATGATTCATAACACTCACGTGGATAGGTACAATGTAAGGCATTGTAGGTTGTAAAACAAGCGTTTAGTGCTTTTAGTGGACAATCAAAATTCCAACAGTTATCATCAACTCTGACGTAGGCCGACTCAACAGAAAATATGTCTTGACC
>NW_019102850.1:0-2003 GCF_001856785.1 Myzus persicae | reverse complement strand
AAAAAAACGATTGTACACCATCAAACAGACAATATCAATTCTGTATGGACCTTTATTTTATTTGAAATAAATACGAACTAAAAAAAAATACCACTATGTAAATCTCAAACTATTTAACTTCTGCAAAATAATAAGTAATGTATAACTCTATGGAGGCAATAAAACTATAAAAATGGATGAACACACGATCTTCACTAATAGTTACACTCTCTGATAATTGCTATGTAGTGAGTATGATATGCAAGTAAAAAGGGTAATAATATGACATAGCTACTATAAAATGATGCTAATTAACATATCATGCAATTATAATATAATAAAAAATATTCAAAAGGCTAACCTTATTGCGGGAACCTCTAAAATATCCCATTCGACGGACGCGTAAAATTCGGATAAATCAACACCGACGTCTACTACTCGTGAACCGCTGACTTCATTTGCATGTCTCAAATCCACCTAAAAATTAATATTTTTTATAAGACGACAATATAATGCACATGATGTAACCAAAGTATATTTGGTGTTGAGCACAATTTGCTATTACCAACAAACAGATCTTATGATATTATATACAAAATGATTTTTTAAGGGTGAAAATTTATTTTCTAGAAAATTATTAACGTTTCTGGAAATATTTTTTTTACATAATTTGAAGTAATTAACAAACTCTATTACTGAGAACAATTTATATTTTTTCTATTTTTATCGCAATGATTAATTAAGTTTTTCACTTTTTTGAATGACAGCATACATTTTTATTTGCTTATAATGAATATTTTTATAATAATTTAATTTAAAACTTGTAATTGATTAGTTATAGGTGAGCAGAGTGGCATTGAGAAACACGGACAAATGTTAACTCACTTCTTCACTCATCAAAATTTTTAATAGTTACTAAAAATAGGTAACTATACCTACCTATACTACTATTCCTAATTAACTATTGGTTTAAAAGTCGATTTTTCCACATTGAAATTTACAAAAATAAATAAATATGTTTCTTCAATTGAAAAAAATGCGTGATTCAAAATAGTTAAAACCATAAAAATCATATTTTTCATATAAGATGACTTCAGGATTTGATTGTATAATGGCTGCAGATTCTACGCTGTTATATTTACAAAAAAATAAATATTACTCGATAATGTAATCTTTAGACTCACGTATTTTCCAATATTATGGCAATTGTCATAAATGATAATTAAGATTACTTAACCAAAAAACCACTAAATATTCCTACTTCACACGTAAACCTACCTACCTACCTACCTTCCCTTAGCTCACATTTCAAAAATATGTAGAAGACTTTTTTTAAAACTTTTGAACGTATATCTACACGTATAACTAAGAAACAATGTATACTCCCACTCACTAAATATAGTTTTAGTGCTAACCATAAGACACACCACGTTTACAGAGTAATTTATACTATCCCCACTTCAAACGAATTTAATCACTAATGTACTCGTATATTTTTAGACAAATTTCAGACTTAACTTGACGGAGTGAAGTATTTAAATTTCTGAAATTTCTATCCCCGACGCTTTTTTCTTTAATTTATTTTAAAACGATAGGTATCATCAGCATCATATATAGCTTTAATTAATGCAGGAGTACACTATCCTTGTGTATAGATTTTGAGTTCACATCAATATTGTCGTTGTCGTTAATTTATATTAATATTGATATTGTCGTTAATTCACATCAACGAGACGTTTGAGACTAAAATCAGACATGGGCGCAACGGGAATACTTTTAAAAATTCTATACTTTTCTACTAACTATACCAAAACCAAAATCAATGAAATACACGCGTTAACCATCTCACACACATAAAATCGTTATGTACTCTTAACGCACACGTGGTACGTGTTTTTTACCGTTAAAGTATAATATTTTGCTTTATAATAATATATTTATGAGTAAAAGCTTTTTGGCTTAAACAATATTAACCATCTGACTACTATTTATTTATTTTCCATGGTTATTATTGTTGTTTTTTT
>NW_019102849.1:0-1977 GCF_001856785.1 Myzus persicae | reverse complement strand
TAGACAACGAATGATTCCTTATAACGTTAACATAACATAATAATGGTGGGTTTGCTTTTTAACTCATTAGTCAATTCATTCTCTATAGCGTACCAGTTACTCTCAATAAAGAAACAATATTTTATCTTTCATAATACAATTTACTTGCTGTTAAATTATAAAAGAAATTTTTTATGACTATATTCTTTCATTATCTACATTTATCATTGTAATATACGGTTATAATTGAATTAAAATATGTTCATTTGTCTAACATTAAGCTCATGATCACAATTATGTGCAAACATTGGTCGTGGCAAGTAAAAGAAAAACAGTGTGTTGATCAAAAAATTGCTTTAATACGTGCAAATGAAAAAGTTGAAAAAAAAGTGATGTTGGGAGACGTTTTGGATTCAGCACATTCACTGTCGTTGATACTATTTGGAAAAATAAGAAAAATAATATTGCAGGATGAAACAGAAGGAAGCTCTTGTAAAAGAATAAGAAAACCGAAATTTGAAGAATTTGATCAGGCTATGTTGATTTGGTTCCAAAAACAATGTTGTAATAATGTAACTATATCTGGGCTTATTTTGAAAACTTAAGCTGAACATTTAGCTCAACAACTTAGCATTATAGATTTCAAGGCCTCAGAAGGATGGTTAGAAAAACTTAAATGTTACCCTTGATATTATGCACACCCTTTTAACTTAAGTCTTAGTTTACTAAATTACTTGAAGCACTTGTGGTCTTCTTGGAAAATTTATTATCTCAGAATTTTTTTTTAGTTTTAAAAATAATAAATTTAACAGAAAATTGAACCTTACTATTTTCTCTTTTTAGTTGGTCCAAGACATTTTTAAATTCTTCATATGATTTGATTTTTCTAACATTAATATTGTCAACATTATTTCCAAATAAAAATTCAACGAGATCTCCACTTTGCCACTCAATATTAGAACCTGAAAATTTTAATATACATTTTATTATTTTATTAATAATTTTGAATGCAATTGAAAGATACAACATGAACATAATACATTAAGATACAAAAGTAAATAGATAAAAATATAATAAATCTTAAATACATAAACAATTTCTTTAAAATAACAAAACAACTATTTTATTTTACTGTCTAATTATTAATAAATTATTGAAGCAGAAAAATAAGGCAAATAAGTGGAAAACCAACAAACTTATAATTTAATTACATAAATCAAAAATAATAATTATGTCTGTATATTATATTATATATTACACAAAAAATATGTGTATATAGTAATAATATTATCTTACCATTACTTTTTGTTACTTGAGAATTAGATGTAGCCAGTTTAGGTTTATTTGACACGTTTTCAGATGAACTATATATTTTGACTAAATCATCTACTACATCTTGTCCACTACTTTGTTTTATTAAACTTACTTCATTTAAATAATTGAAATTATCTTCATCACACCTCTATTAAAAAAAATATAATACATGTCATATTTTTAATTAAATAAATTTCACATATATTCAGAGAAGTAACAATCATTATTTAGAGTTAAGTTAAAATATCAGTATACACAACTATCTATATGAAATAAATTATTTTTAAAATTATATGAGATAGTTATAGATATAGTTATATTCTAAGTACCTACAAAATAATATTTTTATCAAATTTAAATTATATTAAATGTGTAGGTTACAATTGTGGGTGGAAATATCACTCTTAAGCAACAACTCCAGTTTACCGTAAATTGTACACCAAAATATAATTGTCAGGAGTGGATTGACATATTGGGAATTCAAAAATTTACCCTAATGTTTAATATCAGAGTAGGTCACATAATTAGTATTTTGTCAAAAATATATTTCTTGTGAAATCTTAGTATTTTATAAATACAACTACAATATTATGTGAATAGTTTCAAATTGACAACAGATAATAAATTCATACAATCGATCCATTAAAAACATTTACTGTAGCATTACATATACATATATTTTAC
>NW_019102848.1:0-2004 GCF_001856785.1 Myzus persicae | reverse complement strand
TAGCAATATATATTTTCTTTTAAGAATTCTGAAATTAAAAATAAAATTGTATCTTTACATGTTTTGTCATTCCTTACCACAACAGTTGTCGCTTTTATACAATATATTATATTATAATTCCAAGTGATTAACTAGCTGTTCCTTTTAGTGCCTCTGTTATGCATATTTGCTAAAGGGCTAAAGGCTTTTATCACTGTTTTATTTACTTATTTAAATTAGTTACGCATAAGAAGTTGTATTGCACATTCGCACATGAATAATTTTGACGATCAAACAATGCAAAATCTGTTCATTTATTTTCTAGGACGTTACGCCTTCATTAATAACCAAATATAAACGGTATGACTATTATTGTTTATACATTTCAACTGTTATACAAATTTAATGAATCCCGATTAATAAACAATTTTAAAACACTAGTTTACAATTTAATAAGTAGTTTTATGACGTCGAGTATTGAACGTTATTATTTTAATATATTAATCATTTTAGTTGGTGGAAGAAAGTACCTTTACTATGGTTCAAATTATTTGATATACTAATAAATAATATAACATTAGGTAAAGATTTAATTCTTTTTTTTTAAACATACATATGGTTTTTACTGGATACACTATAAAATGTTTCTGTACGTTTGTTTCTAAGGTGTTCGTTGTCATGGAGAAATATCGAGTAGCGTGCTATGGTTTTTGTTTTTCTGACAGATTTTTCATAAGGTTTTCGTTGTCATACTTACTTATTAACAATAACATGGTTATAATCCATAGATTATTCTATCAGCAGAGGAAAAATAATGAGTAATATTCTAATTTTTTTTTTTTAGAACTTTCAACTTGTACTCAATGTACTTATGAAAATATAGACGAAGTAATATACTAACTGTTTTTGTATTCTCCAATAGTTTTATTTCCAATGAATGTTTTAGAAATATGATTTTATAAAATTGTTAATGTATTGGAATTTCTGGAAGAGAACCACCATTGGTATATTTGATTTACCTGATTGCCTGAATTAAAAATTTGAAAAAGTACTATAATATTTGGCCTTAACAAAATTGAGATAGATTCAGAGGTACCTGTTTTATAGAGGTTATTTACATTAATGTTTTAAAAGCTGAACTGCGCTTACGTTCTTTCTTTCCATTAGGTATGAAAATAGTTATATAAGTCTTATGACTGGGTACTTAAAAAGTGAGTAGAGGAGCATATTAATAGGGAGATTTTCGAGGAAAAACGTTGTGAGACATGGTTCAGGTATTTATTTTGCTAACGGTTCACTAGAAACCATAATTATTTTCCTGCGAAGATGATACATACATGTTGTGTTTATTTTTCGGAGACTGAAATTATAAGGTACATGTAGCTTACCTATTGAATTATTATGCTTTTTTTAACTGTACAATATTTGAAAACAAGGCAATTTGGCTCTGATCATTTTTATTAAAATAACAATATAATCTACGAGTAATGGATGTGTATATTATTTATTGTACTTATAGACTCGAACCTTATAATATAGTGCACATTGTAAAAATGCCGTAACTTGCGCCTGGGTGATCCCAGCGAGATGAGTAGCCCATTTCAGGAACCGTCGACCGGTCAAGTATATATGTACAATGGGAATAATGGGATTCTTTTAAATTTAAATTCTAATTTTCTTAAAAGTATTAACTTTTTTGGAAATATATTTTTTTTTTTTGTAATCTAATAATATGTTGAAAAAACATTTTTTTTTTCAATACCAATTTTCAAGTTTTTACTTTTTTAATGATGGCATACATTTTAAACTACCTAAACATTGCGAAGCCGAATGTTTTTCTAAGATGTGTAAAAATCAAATTCGAGTAGCAGTGTTCAAAACCGAGCTGGAAAGGGGCACGCGGGGGGTCTTGTCACCTGTATCGTAGTTTAACGCAATAAAACAAAACAGAAAATGTGTTCAGATTTGGGCTGGAAAAGAAACTGAGGAATACCATGGCTTCAACATTCTCACTGTCCAACGTGT